>NC_135221.1:2134625-2144625 GCF_052324685.1 Brachyhypopomus gauderio | reverse complement strand
TGCCCTGGCACCAATCCCAGCATCCATCACTGGGGCAGCAGGGCAGATGAACCAGGAGAAATGGCCATTCTGTTACCCCTAACAAGTATCTCTGGGCCTGAGTCTCTGGTGAGGCGGTGGACAATACCGACCGGGATGTGAGGTGAATGTTGAGGGGCTCTGATGCTTACGTCCTGATGAAAGCATCGCAGGCGTGGGAGGTGTTAGATGGGCGGATGAAATGGGTGTAGAAGCCCCACAACAAACAAGATCCCTGCAAGGACAGAGACGTGTGCTGAGGATGAGAGCAAGCCTGGGGGGGAGGGCGGAGCCGTGTGTAGTTGCCCCGCCTGCAGGGCGGAGCCGTGTGTAGTTGCCCCGCCTGCAGGGCGGAGCCGTGTGTAGTTGCCCCGCCTGCAGGGCGGAGCTCGTGTAGGCAGCTAGTTGGTCTGAGTAAGCCAAACCCAAACAAGATGGTTCAACTGAGCTGCTGTACTGAGCCCATCTGCATGGCCCAGACTGACAGTGGAAACTGCCCGAGCGGAACGGACACACACACACACACACACACACACACACACACACACACACACACACACACACACACACACATATTGTCTTACTTGCAAATCACTGTGGATAAGCAATTCTGCCAAACGATGAATGTGCAGAACACTCAAACACATAATGAATAAAGAGGATAAGAGAATAATGCAGTGGCTTGTTTTAACAGTGTGTTATGAAGCGTTCAGCTCCAGGAAGGTGTAAGGTGTAGTGTAGAGGTGGAGTGTGTTGGGTGTAGCTGCAGTATAGTGTGGAGGTGGTGCTACGTTGGAATGTGTAGTGTACAGGTGGAGTGTGTTGGGTGTAGCTGGGTGGTACGGTGTGGAGGTGACGTGTGTAGTATATAGCTGATGTGTGCACCGCAGTGGTGGGGTGGAGGCAGTGGTAGAGCTGTAGTGGGTAGAGCTGTAGTGGGTGGAGCTGTAGTGGGTGGAGCTGTAGTGGGTGGAGCTGATGTAAGTAGTATGACAGTCTGCCTGATCAGGCACCGCCCACAGTTGTCTCCTCTAATCAGGAAAGAGCTGTTGTCCTGATACATTGATCCGCTAATCCAGCCGGTCCTTTCTTACGTCATAATTCAAATCCTCATCAGCCCGTATGCCACATACATCATAATCTCTTTATAAACTGCAACAGTGAGAGTGTTTCCGCCACCTCCGCCCTGTAATCCACACAGCACACACACCAAACACACGATGCCGTAGTCGGGGGAACAGGGTCACGACCCCGTGCTGGTCGGTGCAGGAAGCGTGGGGTAACTGTAGGAGGCAGTGTTGAGTCAGGCGCTGTGTGTGGGTTAACGTGTGTGTACAGTAGTGTAGCGCACAGGGAATACAGCCATGGGGGCGTTAGAGTGTGTGGGGCAGTGCGGGGCACGGCGGTGTGTATCCCTCTGGTGTGTATCCCTCTGGCAGCCCTAGGGTAGTGTGTGAGGGAGTGAAGGATAGATCACTGCTGGCAACTTGTGATTCAAGAATTCAGTCATTCAGGGCTGAGTCTCAGTTTCACAAATGCATCAGCTGGTCAGAACAGTGTGTGTGTGTGTGTGGGGGGGGGGGGGTGGGAATGTGTGCAGGTGTGTGAACAGCTCACAGCCACACTTGAGGATGTAGTAGCAATTTTCTCACAGGAGCAGTAAAGCATAACCTATAGACACAGTTTCTCTCATTCATATTCATTCAGGGCACATTCTCTTATGCACAGCAACACATCCTTACCAACACGTGCAGAAGCACACACACACACACACACACACACACACACACACACACACACACACACACACACACACACAGGAGGGAGAATTCACAGTGAGTTTGCCGTGTAGCCCGAGGTGAGAAATCAAAACGAGAACAGCACTTATCTGGAGGAGAGAGGGAGGAATCAATAGCCACACATGGTGTTAGCAGCGAATCAAACAGCCGCCATCTTACAGAACCGTCTCAACCGTCTCAGAACCAAACAGAGCCGTGAGCTACAGAGCTCAGGGGGAGGGGAGGAGCCAACACACACACACACACACACACACACACACACACACACACACACATACACGTGTGTGTAATGAAGTGCTGAGATGTCTGTGACTAGGTGAGTGTTGGTTATGCACACACAGGCAGCCCAGTGCATTAACACCATCAAGACAATGTAGGAGAGCTGACAGGAAGCAGGGGCGGGGCTTGTTCAGAAGTAGGGATAAAGGGGCGGGGCTTGTTCAGCTAGAGGTGTACTCATGGATGGTCTGGAGCTCCTTAAACATCAATTAGTTACAGTAAATGTGCAATTAAGCTTCTCATTTTCCTGTCTCACTTTCTCTCACTGTCTCACTCTATCTCTCTCTATACCTGAGGCCTGTCTCTCTTTCTCCACAGTGTTTCTCTCTATGGTCTGTCTCTCCCTCTCAGGGGTCAATCTCTCACTCTCTGGAGTCTGTCTCTCTCTGGGAACCCACACCAGGTTTGTGTCTGAGACACTCCTCGTCCAGCATGAAATTTCAGTGTACACACACACACACACACACACACACACACACACACACACACACACACACACACACACACACACACACACACACACACACACACACATAATCTATTTAATCTATTTTCAGACCATAACCAGATATTCTTTAATAATTATTAATAGCTTAATAATGAGATATTGTTTGAACATGCCCTGTGATTAATTCATCAAAAACAATTGCATTATTCTTCAATATTATAATTGCCATAATTCTGAAATATCATGCACTATATTATGGTGTGATGTGGGATTGTGTTTAGTACAGATGAAACCTTTAGAAACTTATAGCACTAGCACCTCTGCAACAATACATCAGCTGCACACGAACTCTCCCCTCCACTCACAAACTTAAAATGTGCGTGTCACCTTTCAATGAATAGTGAGCATGGTCTGCTAGCCGTGAATTTGAGCACATACACACACAGACACGCAGACATACACGTATACCACACACACACATGCACAAACACACAGTCCAACCCCTCCCTCTTCTGAGCTAATCAGAGGTTCGCCACAGCCTCGGGGAAAACCCTGATGTTGTGAAAAGACCGCAGCTAATAACAGCCACTTCAGCACCAAGTATAAATCAACATTAAATCCACTAAATCAGAGGGTTTCCTGCCACGTTATTATCAGACTCTTTGCAGAACGCTGCCTCCTTCCCCGCCGTCCTCTGTCCACGGCCGATCTAAATCTGCTCCAATATGGTAAAAAAGGATCCTGCTTTTAAGTTGGCGAGGGCGGTTATGTTAATACCGACTGCACAAGTGGATTCAAAGGGGTCAGGACGGCGTAGCCGATTCACTGCAGGCTGCTTGGGAAAACCGCGTCAGTTCTGAGCCAGCTGAGCTGAACCGAGTGGCGAGGTGAGTTCTGCCCTCCTGGGCCTCGTGTGCTGGGTGACCCCCGTGTGTTGGGTGACCCCGGTGTGCTGGGTGACCCCGGTGTGCTGGGTGACCCCCGTGTGTTGGGTGACCCCGGTGTGCTGGGTGACCCCCGTGTGCTGGGTGACCCCCGTGTGTTGGGTGACCCCGGTGTGCTGGGTGACCCGGGTGTGCTGGGTGCTGGGTGACTTGTGTTTCAGACCAGCACCAGCACCAGCACCAGTACCAGTACCAGCACCAGTACCAGTACCAGTACCAGCACCAGTACCAGTACCAGTACCAGTACCAGTATCAGCACCAGCACCAGTACCAGTACCAGCACCAGTACCAGCACCAGTACCAGTACCAGTACCAGCACCAGCACCAGTACCAGTACCAGCACCAGTACCAGTACCAGTACCAAGCCTTTTTCACATGGATATACACACAGCCGCACAGCAGGTGATATTCAAACACCCCCCTCTCCTTCAGTTCAGCCCACTGTTTCACTTCTGTTCTCTCACTCTTTCTTTCTCTGTCCTTCTTTTATTCTCTCTCTCTCTCTCTCTCAACACTTCATTTCTCCTTTGCATTTCTTTTCTCTCATGTTTTTTTTCTTTTTTTTCTGTCACTGTTTTTCTACCCTGCAATACCAGGCAACAGCACAGAGAGTTCTGCTGCCGTGACAACGACCCAGGCAGGGCCCGATAACCGGTCAGTGAGTGGAGACGCCATCTGTGTCCCGCCCTACTGCAGCAAAATGCAAATGGATTATTAGGAGAAAATCATTTGCATTCCAGCAGAAAATGGGAGCAGCGCTGCTGAGTAATTGTCTGGTATGAGAACAACAGCGTGGCTACAATAGCGCAAAGGTCTTCGTGGCAGCCGAGGAGATATGAAACAGGGGAAGCAGATATAGCAGAGATAGAGTGGGACTCTCAGCCCACCGGGGGCGTGGCGGGGGCGTGGCGGGGGCGTGGCATGGGCGAGGAAGGGGGTGGGGCTATCGGGGGTCTCACAAAACAACTGACGTTGGGCGGGAACATGTAAACACTGACACTACAGGATGACTAGGAACACATATATTTGTTCCTCCATTTTAAACATAGAGACACAAGAAAACTGCCACGGAAAACCTCCACTGGATTCTGCGACGTATAAGAGGACACTAATACACTAAAACCTGTAATTAGACATTTAGTTTTGCTCATTTGCAGTTTTACAGCTCCTGAGTGTATAGAGTGTAGACGGTGGCTTCAAACTGTCCAATTCAGTCAGTACGTCTCTCCTTAATGAGTGTTTTGTACATGCTAATCACATGCTAATCTGAGTCACGTGCACTGAATGAACTGGTAATGTGTTCAAAGGGAGAATGTCAAAGAAACACCTTCAGCTGAAACACAGAGACGAAATTAATGAAACGGGGGGAAAAAATCTATTGTTGGAAACACACCTCGTGTTTAAAATGTCAGTAGAAGAGACAGAGAGGTATTCAATTACCTGCTCAATCAAGCTTAATTTAACCTAGAAATGACATAAAACCCCGACCGATCCAGAACAAGCCCGCAACTGACGTCTCTCACCCACACACAAACACACGTTCACGGCGGCCCTCACAAGGAGTGTGTGTATCGATCTGAGGTCTATAGTGGGGGGGGAGGCTGAAGACTGCAGGCCTCTGGTACCGCACTGCCAACATCCAGAGTCCAAATCATACCCAGTCAATTCAGCACACGTCTCGAACTGTGAGCGTGTGGATGTGTGTACGTACATGTGTGCATGTTAATATACATAGGTGTATACTGTATGCAAGTGTTAATGTGTGTGTGTGTGTGTGTGTGTGTGTGTGTGCACATGTGTATTAATGCAGGCATATGCATGCATATGTGTGCGTGCGTGCGTGCGTGTGTGTGTGTGTGTGTGTGTGTGTGTGTGTGTGTGTGTGTGTGTGTGTGTGTGCGCGCAGTAAGGTTCATGCACACCCTACAGTAGACCCCCTGCCAAGTCCCCATTTCCATGGCAACACAGACTGAGAGCCCCAACAGAATAAGAAAAACAGAGTTAAATCTTACGGGAGCTAATTCCTACAGGCTGTGTGTGAGCGTGTGTGAGTGTGTGTGTGTGAGTGTGTGCCCATCTGTGTCTCTGTAAGACCAGTCCACAGAGATCCACCTTGGAGGATGTTCTCAAAGCTGACGGACAAAAACAACAGTATCTTTCCCAGCGACAGCTACACTTCATCCTCTGGGATTGTGGGGGACCTGGCAACCACACTCGTGGCTAACTCTCTGAGCTAGTCTTGGGGCTGGCAGCATCTTCAGTGGCTATCTCTCCTGAGAAAGAATCATACTCACTCCACCACTACTTACAGGCACCACGCCCAGGGAGAGAAATATAGCGCAAGTTAACCAAGAGCCACACGTGCACACCCACCACACACAACACACACACACACACACACACACACACACACACTCCGTTAGATCACCATAATTGCTCATAAAGCACAGAACACACAAACACTTAGAGCTCTACTGGTCTGTGTTTGATTCCCAGTTTCCGTTTTTTGATTGAAAACAGCAAAAACAGCTTCTTACAAAGGACAACAAACTGCAGAGACTTCAGGTTGACTTCACTCTCTTTCTATAATCTTCTTCTTCTCAGTCATTTGGCAGATTACGGAGGTTTGCTCAGAGCCTCCAGAAGACACCCACATTAAACAGTCCTGCTTTTCTCTCACACGGAAAAGCTAACGATCACCCAACACTGCAATTCCAATATATTACTCATGCAGTATTAAAATTACATAAAATAACTTGTATTTTTCAACTCAAATACTCAGGGGAAAATGGTTTGTTTTGATCAGTTTGTTCACTAAAGAGATCACTTACAACTCTTAATTTAACTGAGAAAAAGCTGCATATATTTAATGACATGCAATATAAACACAGAGACCCAGATCCAAACAACCTTCCCTTTCCTGACGTGAGGCAGCAGAGTTAAAGAAGTAGTCGCTAATGGCAATTCGTCATCACTGCCTCATCACTGGCTAGCATAGCCAATATCGCCTCGCCACTGGTTAGCATAGCCAATATCTCCTCACCACTGGCTAGTATAGCCAATATCTCCTCACCACTGGTTAGCCTAGTCAATATCTCCTCACCACAGGCTAGCATAGCCAATATCTCCTCACCACTGGCTAGCATAGCCAATATCTCCTCACCACTGGCTAGTATAGCCAATATCTCCTCACCACTGGTTAGCATAGGCAATATCTCCTCACCACTGGCTAGCATAGGCAATATCTCCTCACCACTGGCTAGCATAGCCAATATCTCCTCACCACTGGATATCCTAGTCAATATCTCCTCATCACTGGCTAGCATAGGCAATATCTCCTCACCACTGGCTAGCATAGCCAATATCTCCTCACCACTGGCTAGCATAGGCAATATCTCCTCACCACTGGCTAGCCTAGTCAATATCTCCTCACCACTGACTAGCATAGCCAATATCTCCTCACCACTGGCTAACATAGCCAATATCTCCTCACCACTGGCTAGTATAGATAGCCAATATCTCGTCACCACTGGCTAGCATAGCCAATATCTCCTCACCACTGGCTAGCATCAGGGTTGCCAACTCTCACGCATTGAGCGTGAGACACACGCATTTGACCGTTTTCACACGCTCTCACGCCACACTTCCGATATCTCATGCCGAAAAAAATATCCAGTTTATTTACCTCAGATCCACATATATGATTCAATACGTTACTAGTTCGCTAGCTCTGGCGCCATCCACCGGCGATATAACACTGAATCTGTGTCCATTTTACGTTCACCACCCCCCCCCCCCCGCTCAACAACTTTCATTCGCCACCCCCCCCCCCCACCCCCCCCCCCGCTCAACAAAATGCACTCGCCACCGGCTCCAGGTTAAAATCTCACTCCAAGCGAACGTCAAAAGTTGGCAACCCTGTAGCATAGCCAATATCTCATCATCGCCTCCTAGTCTATATCTCTCCATCAGTACTGGTGTAGCCAATATCTCTCCATCACTACTGGTGTAGCCAATATCTCTCCATCAGTACTGGTGTAGCCAATATCTCTCCATCAGTACTGGTGTAGTCTATATCTCTCCATCACTACTGGTGTAGTCTATATCTCTCCATCTCTACTGGTGTAGTCTATATCTCTCCATCAGTACTGGTGTAGCCTTTATCTCTCCATCAGTACTGGTGTAGCCAATATCTCTCCATCAGTACTGGTGTAGTCTATATCTCTCCATCACTACTGGTGTAGTCTATATCTCTCCATCACTACTGGTGTAGTCTATATCTCTCCATCACTACTGGTGTAGTCTATATCTCTCCATCTCTACTGGTGTAGTCTATATCTCTCCATCACTACTGGTGTAGCCTTTATCTCTCCATCACTACTGGTGTAGTCTATATCTCTCCATCAGTACTGGTGTAGTCTATATCTCTCCATCACTACTGGTGTAGTCTTTATCTCTCCATCACTACTGGTGTAGTCTATATCTCTCCATCTCTACTGGTGTAGTCTATATCTCTCCATCACTACTGGTGTAGTCTATATCTCTCCATGACTACTGGTGTAGTCTATATCTCCTCAACATCTCAACTTGAGAACTTGCAGTCTTTCTGTGAAATCAGTAACACTCGTTAAACCACCCAACATGAAGTCTGCTATAATAGTCTTAGCAAACTGCAGTTTGAGTCTTAGCAAACAGCTCCTTAAGGAATTACAAATAAATTAATAATGAATAAATGGTCAGGGCCACGAATGCTAGCAAAGATGACCTTTAACCCAAAGCTGACCTCTCACTCCCAACAGTCTTTTTAGCATTAGTTGAATGTGTGAGGGTCCGCCATCAACACCTGAGGAGTAGCAGTGACCCTGCAGTGGACCAACAATGCCCACACACTTCAAATTCAGCGTCCGCCCGACTTCCTGCTCATGTTCCTTCATTCACAGGAATGCAACATAACACCCACGTGAGCCCAGGCACAGGACACGAGGTCCACAGCACTTATGGGTATTTTAGCAAACCACAGAAACGTGATCTCTCTCGCTCCTTCTACCAATACAATTAGACTGGAAGTCTCATATATTTGCATCCCTGCAGAATGCACCCGGCCAGTGGAAGCAGCACCGGACGGGCAGGACTGCAGCTGTGAAGGACATGAGGAAGAGTGTGTGTTAGCTCATAGAGAGGAGTAGGGGTGTAAGGGGAGAACAGGGGAGTGTGAGGGGTGTTCAGAGGTGTGCTGGGGTGTGGAGGTGTGCTGGGGTGTGGAGGGGTATAGAGTAATTTACTCTAATCTACATGAGGAGGGGTGTAGAAAGATAAGAATGTGTGTGTTGTGTTTGTGTATGCATACATGTCTGTGCAAATGTGTGTGTATGCATGCATGCATCTCTGCATCTTCATATTTTACAAGGCCCATGTTGACTATGTACTCAATTACACGCTGACAGAACACAGGGTGCACAATTATATCATGACACTACACTCACCGTAGAGCACACATCAGCCAGGCCACAGCACACCATATGACAGCATACTGATGACCAGCTAGCAATGGCTGTGCATGTATCACACACACACACCTTCACACACACACACACACACACACACACACACACACACACACACACACACACACACACCCTCACCCTCACACACACACACCCTCACACACACACACACACACACACACACACACACACACACACCTTTACACACACACACATACACCCTCACACACACACACACCTTCACACACACACACACACACACACACACACACGCGCACACACACACACACACACCTTTACACACACACACATACATCCTCACACACACACACACCCTCACACACACATACACACACACCTTCACACACACACACACAAACACACGTCTGTGTGTTCACATTGGTGTCTGGTGTGTTCACTCTGGGTTTTGTAGGTTAGTAGTTGGGTTCCAAATCTGCTCTAATTTACTGCAGTAGACTGCACACTCAGGAAGAACTACATCTCCCATGATGCCCTTTTACCACATCCTCATCTTTCATCACTCTGTCCTTCTCCCTCATGACAAGAGGTTAGACCCAGTAAAGAGTGGGGGAAATAAACCCTTATCCCTTTATATATTCTCTCTCTCTCTCTCTCTCTCTCTCTCTCTCTCTCTCTCTCTCTACTCAACAGAGAGCATATCAGGAGGCTGATTAATTATGCAGCACTGAGTGTCACATGACCGCCCGTGAACAGGAAGCTGTAAGCAGTGAGGGGTGTGGGCGGAGCTACAGGGCACACTACTGCAGTCGTTCTCGTGTTGTGAGCTGTTAAGAGAACGAGAGCGAGCAGCCAGCGCACTAACAGCCCCTACTGCACATCACTAACAGCCCCTACTGCACATCACTAACAGCCCCTACTGCACATCACTAACAGCCCCTACTGCACATCACTAACAGCCCCTACTGCACATCACTAACAGCCCCTACTGCACATCACTAACAGCCCCTACTGCACATCACTAACAGC
>NC_135221.1:2095000-2121625 GCF_052324685.1 Brachyhypopomus gauderio | reverse complement strand
CTTGTGTCAAATAGATTGGAATTGGGATGAGTCATGATTACCATCCATTTTCCAATACACACACACACATACACACTCACTCACACACACTCATACACACTCACACACACATGTCTGAGTCCCACTGACTCACTGTGTGAATGTGGTGAAGTTTGCACAATGTCATAATTTGGCTGAAAAAACAGCATCCCAATTCCAATCTATTTGACAGGTGGAAATAAATTGGAATTGGGATGCCATTCAAATAGATTGGAATTGGGATCGGTAAGTACACAACGTCCCACTTCCAATCTATTTGAATGGGATCCCACTTCCAATCTATTTTCTTGTGTCAAATAGATTGGAATTGGGATGAGTCATGATTACCATCCATTTTCCAATACACACACACACATACACACTCACTCACACACACTCATACACACTCACACACACATGTCTGAGTCCCACTGACTCACTGTGTGAATGTGGTGAAGTTTGCACAATGTCATAATTTGGCTGAAAAAACAGCATCCCAATTCCAATCTATTTGACAGGTGGAAATAAATTGGAATTGGGATGCCATTCAAATAGATTGGAATTGGGATGTTGTGTACTTACCAATCCCATTCCAATCTATTTGAATGATGTCCCACTTCTAATCTATTTCCCTGTGTCAAATAAATTGGAATTGGGATGCCATTCAAATACATTAGGCCTACGACTACAGCGCAATAGATTAATGGCTGCCATACGCCAACGCTTCGAGCTACGGACTTGCAACTCGGGATGATCCATCGGGCCATCACAGAGACGACCTCGACCGATTTTGGGACCTCTACATCAAATTTTGGCCCCTCAGCAGCCCCAAATGTATGAAAATGTGTGTTTGAGAATTAGGCTTATGCATAAAATGCAATAGATTAATGGCTGCCAAACCCAAACGCTTCGAGCTACAGACTTGTGGCTCTGGATCCTGCATCAGGCCATGAGAGAGAAAGCTGGATCAATTTTGGGACCTCTAGAGCAAAGTTTGGCCCCTCAGCGGCCCCAAATGTATGAAAAATGTGTGTTTGAGAATTAGGCTTACGCATAAAATGCAATAGATTAATGGCTGCCAAACCCAAACGCTTCGAGCTACAGACTTGTGGCTCTGGATCCTGCATCAGGCCATGAGAGAGAAAGCCTGGATCAATTTTGGGACCTCTAGAGCAAAGTTTGGCCCCTCAGCGGCCCCAAATGTATGAAAATGTGTGTTTGAGAATTAGGCTTACGCATAAAATGCAATAGATTAATGGCTGCCAAACCCAAACGCTTCGAGCTACAGACTTGTGGCTCTGGATCCTGCATCAGGCCATGAGAGAGAAAGCCTGGATCAATTTTGGGACCTCTAGAGCAAAGTTTGGCCCCTCAGCGGCCCCAAATGTATGAAAATGTGTGTTTGAGAATTAGGCTTATGCATAAAATGCAATAGATTAATGGCTGCCAAAACCCAAACGCTTCGAGCTACAGACTTGTGGCTCTGGATCCTGCATCAGGCCATGAGAGAGAAAGCCTGGATCAATTTTGGGACCTCTAGAGCAAAGTTTGGCCCCTCAGCGGCCCCAAATGTATGAAAATGTGTGTTTGAGAATTAGGCTTACGCATAAAATGCAATAGATTAATGGCTGCCAAACCCAAACGCTTCGAGCTACAGACTTGTGGCTCTGGATCCTGCATCAGGCCATGAGAGAGAAAGCCTGGATCAATTTTGGGACCTCTAGAGCAAAGTTTGGCCCCTCAGCGGCCCCAAATGTATGAAAATGTGTGTTTGAGAATTAGGCTTACGCATAAAATGCAATAGATTAATGGCTGCCAAACCCAAACGCTTCGAGCTACAGACTTGTGGCTCTGGATCCTGCATCAGGCCATGAGAGAGAAAGCCTGGATCAATTTTGGGACCTCTAGAGCAAAGTTTGGCCCCTCAGCGGCCCCAAATGTATGAAAATGTGTGTTTGAGAATTAGGCTTACGCATAAAATGCAATAGATTAATGGCTGCCAAACCCAAACGCTTCGAGCTACAGACTTGTGGCTCTGGATCCTGCATCAGGCCATGAGAGAGAAAGCTGGATCAATTTTGGGACCTCTAGATCAAGGTTTGGCCCCTCAGCGGCCCCAAATGTATGAACATTTGTGTTTGAGAATTAGGCTTACGCATAAAATGCAATAGATTAATGGCTGCCAAACCCAAACGCTTCGAGCTACAGACTTGTGGCTCTGGATCCTGCATCAGGCCATGAGAGAGAAAGCCTGGATCAATTTTGGGACCTCTAGAGCAAAGTTTGGCCCCTCAGCGGCCCCAAATGTATGAAAATGTGTGTTTGAGAATTAGGCTTACGCATAAAATGCAATAGATTAATGGCTGCCAAACCCAAACGCTTCGAGCTACAGACCTTGTGGCTCTGGATCCTGCATCAGCCATGAGAGAGAAAGCCTGGATCAATTTTGGGACCTCTAGAGCAAAGTTTGGCCCCTCAGCGGCCCCAAATGTATGAAAATGTGTGTTTGAGAATTAGGCTTACGCATAAAATGCAATAGATTAATGGCTGCCAAACCCAAACGCTTCGAGCTACAGACTTGTGGCTCTGGATCCTGCATCAGGCCATGAGAGAGAAAGCCTGGATCAATTTTGGGACCTCTAGAGCAAAGTTTGGCCCCTCAGCGGCCCCAAATGTATGAACATTTGTGTTTGAGATTAGGCTTACGCATAAAATGCAATAGATTAATGGCTGCCAAACCCAACGCTTCGAGCTACAGACTTGTGGCTCTGGATCCTGCATCAGGCCATGAGAGAGAAAGCCTGGATCAATTTTGGGACCTCTAGATCAAAGTTTGGCCCCTCAGCGGCCCCAAATGTATGAAAATGTGTGTTTGAGAATTAGGCTTACGCATAAAATGCAATAGATTCATGGCTGCCAAACCCAAACGCTTCGAGCTACAGACTTGTGGCTCTGGATCCTGCATCAGGCCACGAGAGAGAAAAGCCTGGATCAATTTTGGGACCCTCTAGAGCAAAGTTTGGCCCCTCAGCGGCCCCAAATGTATGAAAATGTGTGTTTGAGAATTAGGCTTACGCATAAAATGCAATAGATTCATGGCTGCCAAACCCAAAACGCTTCGAGCTACAGACTTGTGGCTCTGGATCCTGCATCAGGCCATGAGAGAGAAAGCCTGGATCAATTTTGGGACCTCTAGATCAAAGTTTGGCCCCTCAGCAGCCCCAAATGTATGGACATTTGTGTTTGAGAATTAGGCTTACGCATAAAATGCAATAAATTAATGGCTGCCATACGCCACGCTTCGACCTAAGGGGCCGTGCTCACAGAATGTTTGTCGGGGGGTGGGGCAAAAGGATATTATATAAGCACATTTAGCTGCGTGCAGTACAAGACCCTCAGGGGCCAAAATTGTCTGTCTGTGTTGCTCCTATTAAAATGAATGGAGAAGGCCAAAGGCTTGCCACACCCTAACCGTGTGACCTAGGGGTCTGTGCTTCGGTTTGGTTCATCAGTGGGGTGTCCACATAAAGCTTGTATAACGGCGTGCGGCTACGTCCAGCCGTTTGGCCGCACTGGCACCACATGTCTGAAATTTACAAAATGGTGGCGTGCATATGTGACATGTGCTTTTTTAAGGTTTATGGTTGGTGTGAGGCTTCTGAAGCACGTAGGGTCATGAAATTTCATATGGGGGATGTGTGAGGGCACACAAATAACATATTAGAAGCACGTGCAGCTACGTGCAGTACAAGACCCCCAAGGGCCACCGTGCGTGTGTTTTTCTATTAAAGTGAATGGAGAAGGCCCAAACACGTTCCACACCCAAAGCGTATGACCTAAGGGGCCGTGCTCACAGAATGTTTGTCGGGGGGTGGGGCAAAAGGATATTATATAAGCACGTTTAGCTGCGTGCAGTACAAGACCCTCAGGGGCCAAAATTGTCTGTCTGTGTTGCTCCTATTAAAATGAATGGAGAAGGCCAAAGGCTTGCCACACCCTAACCGTGTGACCTAGGGGTCTGTGCTTCGGTTTGGTTCATCAGTGGGGTGTCCACATAAAGCTTGTATAAACGGCGTGCGGCTACGTCCAGCCGTTTGGCCGCACTGGCACCACATGTCTGAAATTTACAAAATGGTGGCGTGCATATGTGACATGTGCTTTTTTAAGGTTTATGGTTGGTGTGAGGCTTCTGAAGCACGTAGGTCATGAAATTTCATATGGGGGATGTGGAGGGCACACAAATAACATATTAGAAGCACGTGCAGCTACGTGCAGTACAAGACCCCCAAGGGCCACCGTGCGTGTGTTTTTCTATTAAAGTGAATGGAGAAGGCCCAAACACGTTCCACACCCAAAGCGTATGACCTAAGGGGCCGTGCTCACAGAATGTTTGTCGGGGGGTGGGGCAAAAGGATATTATATAAGCATGTTTAGCTGCGTGCAGTACAAGACCCTCAGGGGCCAAAATTGTCTGTCTGTGTTGCTCCTATTAAAATGAATGGAGAAGGCCAAAGGCTTGCCCACACCCCTAACCGTGTGACCTAGGGGTCTGTGCTTCGGTTTGGGTTCATCAGTGGGGTGTCCACATAAAGCTTGTATAACGGCGTGCGGCTACGTCCAGCCGTTTGGCCGCACTGGCACCACATGTCTGAAATTTACAAAATGGTGGCGTGCATATGTGAACATGTGCTTTTTTTAGGTTTATGGTTGGTGTGAGGCTTCTGAAGCACGTAGGGTCATGAAATTTCATATGGGGGATGTGTGAGGGCACACAAATAACATATTAGAAGCACGTGCAGCTACGTGCAGTACAAGACCCCCAAGGGCCACCGTGCGTGTGTTTTTCTATTAAAGTGAATGGAGAAGGCCCAAACACGTTCCACACCCCAAAGCGTATGACCTAAGGGGCCGTGCTCACAGAATGTTTGTCGGGGGGTGGGGCAAAAGGATATTATATAAGCACGTTTAGCTGCGTGCAGTACAAGACCCTCAGGGCCAAAATTGTCTGTCTGTGTTGCTCCTATTAAAATGAATGGAGAAGGCCAAAGGCTTGCCACACCCTAACCGTGTGACCTAGGGGTCTGTGCTTCGGTTTGGTTCATCAGTGGGGTGTCCACATAAAGCTTGTATAACGGCGTGCGGCTACGTCCAGCCGTTTGGCCGCACTGGCACCACATGTCTGAAATTTACAAAATGGTGGCGTGCATATGTGACATGTGCTTTTTTTAGGTTTATGGTTGGTGTGAGGCTTCTGAAGCACGTAGGATCATGAAATTTCATATGAGGGATGGGTGAGGGCACACAAATAACATATTAGAAGCACGTGCAGCTACGTGCAGTACAAGACCCCCAAGGGCCACCGTGCGTGTGTTTTTCTATTAAAGTGAATGGAGAAGGCCCAAACACGTGCCACACCCAAAGCGTATGACCTAAGGGGGCTGTGCTCACAGAATGTTTGTCGGGGGGTGGGGCAAAAGGATATTATATAAGCACGTTTAGCTGCGTGCAGTACAAGACCCTCAGGGGCCAAAATTGTCTGTCTGTGTTGCTCCTATTAAAATGAATGGAGAAGGCCCAAACACGTGCCACACCCAAAGCGTATGACCTAAGGGTCTGTGCTCGGAGCATGTTTTTCTCAGTGGGTGGGGTATATTAACACTCTGCAGGCACGTGTGGATACGTGCAGGTTTGGTCCTTCAGGGGCCCCGCACACATGGTCTTGTGCTGTGTTAGAAGAGTTACTGCCTAAAAGGGCAAATTCAAATGATAGCCACACCCATACCGTATGTCCTGGGGGTCTGTGCTCAGAGTATGTTTATCAGTTCGTTGGGTACAATAACACTCTGCAGGCACGTGTGGATACGTGCAGGTTTGGTCCTTCAGGGGCCCCGCACACATGGTCTTGTGCTGTGTTAGAAGAGTTACTGCCTAAAAGGGCAAATTCAAATGATAGCCACACCCATACCGTATGTCCTGGGGGTCTGTGCTCAGAGTATGTTTATCAGTTCGTTGGGTACAATAACACTCTGCAGGCACGTGTGGATACGTGCAGGTTTGGTCCTTCAGGGGCCCCGCACACATGGTCTTGTGCTGTGTTAGAAGAGTTACTGCCTAAAAGGGCAAATTCAAATGATAGCCACACCCATACCGTATGTCCTGGGGGTCTGTGCTCAGAGTATGTTTATCAGTTCGTTGGGTACAATAACACTCTGCAGGCACGTGTGGATACGTGCAGGTTTGGTCCTTCAGGGGCCCCGCACACATGGTCTTGTGCTGTGTTAGAAGAGTTACTGCCTAAAAGGGCAAATTCAAATGATAGCCACACCCATACCGTATGTCCTGGGGGTCTGTGCTCAGAGTATGGTTTATCAGTTCGTTGGGGTACAATAACACTCTGCTGGCACGTGTGGATACGTGCAGGTTTGGTCCTTCAGGGGCCCCGCACACATGGTCTTGTGCTGTGTTAGAAGAGTTACTGCCTAAAAGGGCAAATTCAAATTATAGCCCACACCCATATACCGTATGTCCTGGGGGTCTGTGCTCAGAGTATGTTTATCAGTTCGTTGGGTACAATAACACTCTGCAGGCACGTGTGGATACGTGCAGGTTTGGTCCTTCAGGGGCCCCGCACACATGGTCTTGTGCTGTGTTAGAAGAGTTACTGCCTAAAAGGGCAAATTCAAATGATAGCCACACCCATACCGTATGTCCTGGGGGTCTGTGCTCAGAGTATGTTTATCAGTTCGTGGGTACAATAACACTCTGCAGGCACGTGTGGATACGTGCAGGTTTGGTCCTTCAGGGGCCCCGCACACATGGTCTTGTGCTGGGTTAGAAGAGTTACTGCCTAAAAGAGCAAATTCAAATGATAGCCACACCCAAACCATATGACCTTTGGGTCTGTGCATGCACTATCTTTATCAATTTGTTGGGTCTAATAACACTCTGCAGGCACGTGTGGATACGTGCAGGTTTAGACTCTCAGGGGCCACAAGTGTGTGTGTTGCTCCTATTAAAAAAGGCCTACACAGCAACACGTTGACTGCTGCCAAACGCCAACACTTCGAGCTACAGACCTGTATCTCAGGATCCTGCATCGGGCCATCACAGAGACGACCTCGACCGATTTTGGGACCCCTAGGTTAAATTTTGGGCCCTCAGCGGCCCCAAATGTATGTACATTTCTGTTTGACCTTTGGCCTACGACTACAGCGCAATATCTTTTAGGCTGCCATACGCCAACGCTTTGAGATACGGACTTGCAACTCGGGATCCTCCATCGGGCCATCACAGAGACGACCTCGACCGATTTTGGGACCCCTAGGTTAAATTTTGGCCCCCTCAGCGGCCCCAAATGTATGAAAATATGCGTTTAAACTTTAGGCCTCTCCCTACAGTGCAATATCTTTTTTGCTGCCATACGCCACACGCTTCGAGCTACGGACTTGGGCCTTGGGATCCTCTTTTAGGCCATAACATACATGACCTCGACCGATTTTGGGACCCCTACGTCAAATTTTGGCCCCTCAGCGGCCCCAAATGTATGAAAATATGCGTTTAAACTTTAGGCCTCTCCCTACAGTGCAATATCTTTTTTGCTGCCATACGCCAACGCTTCGAGCTACGGACTTGGGCCTTGGGATCCTCTTTAGGCCATAACATACATGACCTCGACCGATTTTGGGACCCCTAGGTTAAATTTTGGGCCCTCAGCGGCCCCAAATGTATGTACATTTCTGTTTGACCTTTGGCCTACGACTACAGCGCAATATCTTTTAGGCTGCCATACGCCAACCGCTTTGAGCTACGGACTTGCAACTCGGGATCCTCCATCGGGCCATCACAGAGACGACCTCGACCGATTTTGGGACCCCTAGGTTAAATTTTGGCCCCTCAGCGGCCCAAATGTATGAAAATATGCGTTTAAACTTTAGGCCTCTCCCTACAGTGCAATATCTTTTTTGCTGCCATACGCCAACGCTTCGAGCTACGGACTTGCAACTCGGAATGTTCCATCGGGCCTTCACAGAGACGACCTCGACCGATTTTGGACCTCTACGTCAAATTTTGGCCCCTCAGGGGCCCCAAATGTATGAAAATTTGTGTTTGACCTTTAGGCCTACGACTACAGCGCAATAGATTGATGGCTGCCATACGCCAACGCTTCCAGCTACGGACTTGCAACTCAGGATGATCCATCAGGCCATCACAGAGACGACCTCGACAGATTTTGGGACCTCTACGTCAAATTTTGGCCCCTCAGCGTCCCCAAATGTATGCTTGTGACCGCTCTGTGTTAGAAAAAAAACACCTTCAAAACTTAGCCACGCCCAAACCGTATGACCTAGGGCTCCGTGCTTACAGTATGTTCTTTGGGGAGTGGAGTGGATGCACAGGCCATAAGCACGTGCAGCTAAGTGCAGTTTGAGGCCCCCAAGCACCCCTTTAGAGTGTTTTTTACATTAAAGTCAATGGAGAAGGCCCAAACACGTGCCACACCCAAAGCGTATGACCTAGGGGGCCGTGCTCACAGAATGTTTGTCGGGGGGTGGGGCAAAAGGATATTATATAAGCACGTTTAGCTGCGTGCAGTACAAGACCCTCAGGGGCCAAAATTGTCTGTCTGTGTTGCTCCTATTAAAATGAATGGAGAAGGCCAAAGGCTTGCCACACCCTAACCGTGTGACCTAGGGGTCTGTGCTTCGGTTTGGTTCATCAGTGGGGTGTCCACATAAAGCTTGTTTAACGGCGTGCGGCTACGTCCAGCCGTTTGGCTGCACTGGCACCACATGTCTGAAATTTACAAAATGGCGGAGTGCATATGTGACATGTGCTTTTTTTAGGTTTATGGTTGGTGTGAGGCTTCTGAAGCACGTAGGGTCATGAAATTTCATATGGGGGATGGGTGAGGGCACAGAAATAACATATTAGAAGCACGTGCAGCTACGTGCAGTACAAGACCCCCAAGGGCCACCGTGCGTGTGTTTTTCTATTAAAGTGAATGGAGAAGGCCCAAACACGTGCCACACCCAAAGCGTATGACCTAAGGGGCCGTGCTCACAGAATGTTTGTCGGGGGGTGGGGCAAAAGGATATTCTATAAGCACGTTTAGCTGCGTGCAGTACAAGACCCCCAAGGGCCACCGTGCGTGTGTTTTTCTATTAAAGTGAATGGAGAAGGCCCAAACACGTGCCACACCCAAAGCGTATGACCTAAGGGGTCGTGCTCACAGAATGTTTGTCGGGGGGTGGGGCAAAAGGATATTATATAAGCACGTTTAGCTGCGTGCAGTACAAGACCCTCAGGGGCCAAAATTGTCTGTCTGTGTTGCTCCTATTAAAATGAATGGAGAAGGCCAAAGGCTTGCCACACCCTAACCGTGTGACCTAGGGGTCTGTGCTTCGGTTTGGTTCATCAGTGGGGTGTCCACATAAAGCTTGTTTAACGGCGTGCGGCTACGTCCAGCCGTTTGGCCGCACTGGCACCACATGTCTGAAATTTACAAAATGGTGGAGTGCACATGTGACATGTGCTTTTCTTAGGTTTATGGTTGGTGTGAGGCTTCTGAAGCTCGTAGGGTCATGAAATTTTTTATGTGGGTTGTCTGAGGGCCCACGAATGACATATTGGAGCCCCACCCGCCTAAGTGGGCGGGAACAGAAAATTGCCTTTTTACCTGTCCGCGAAAAATGAATGGAAATAGATTGGGAGTGGGATGTGGCCAATCAGGGCTTAGGGAGGTGCTTTGACGTCGGGGCTTCGTATGCTGGTTCGTCCCGGGGCCCTCGACCACATATCCGAAAACCGCGTGTCTAGGACCTTCCAGAGCCTTGTGAAAAAATCAGAAAAAAATATTCCTGAAAAATATTTTTGAATGGACTGGGAAAAGGGATCTGTGTCCACGAACCATTTATCAGATAAATTGGAATTGGGATGCGATACGGTTAAGGTAAAAGGTGCGAAAATTCCGTGAAAATTCCGCTTGGCTTTCGGACCCGTGCTTACAGTATGTTGTTCCAAAGCCCTCCCAGACATCCCCTATAAAATTTCATGACCCTACGACATCAGGAAAGTCACTTCCTGTTCCACTTCCTGGTTCGTTTTTCGACTTCCCGACCACCTACGGACACGAGCTTTTAGTATGTTGTTTGTGGTCCCTAACGGAACTCCCCTGCAAAGTTTCGAGCCGATCGGAACACCTACTTCCGGCCACGCCCACTTTGGGGGGCGGGGCTTAAATATGTTGTTTTAGGGGCCCCACACTACTCCCCTATCAAGTCTCAAGCCGATCGGCCAATGGGAACATCTACTTCCGGCCACGCCCACTTTTGGGGGCGGGGCTTCAATATGTTGTTTAGGGGGTCCCACACTACCCCCCCACCAAGTTTCGGACCCCTACGACATTCGGTTCTCTTCCTGTGCCCCTACCTTTAATTCCTGAACTTTGTACACGCCCACCTGGGGTGGGTGGTGGCCAACATCCCAATTGCAATCTATTATGTGTCTAACAGTCCCACTTGCAATCTATTTAAGCATGCCAACAACAGGTAATTGCTTTTTCCAAGTGTCCACGAAAAATGAATGGAAATAGATTGGGATTGGGATGCGGCCAATCAGGGTTTAGGGAGGAGCTTCGAAGTCGGGGCTTCGAATGCTGGTTCGTCCCGGGGCCCTCGACCACATATCCGAAAACCGCGTGTCTAGGCCCTTCCAGAGCCTTGTGAAAAAATCAGAAAAAAATATTCCTGAAAAATATTTTTGAATGGACTGTGAAAAGGGATCTGTGTCCACGAACCATTTATCAGATAAATTGGAATTGGGATGCGATACGGTTAAGGTAAAAGGTGTGAAATTTCCGTGAAAATTCCACTTGGCTTTCAGACCCGTGCTTACAGTATGTTGTTCCAAAGCCCTCCCAGACATCCCCTATGAAATTTCATGACCCTACGACCTCGGGAAAGTCACTTCCTGTTCCACTTCCTGGTTCGTTTTTCGACTTCCCGACCACCTACGGACTCGAGCTTTTAATATGTTGTTTGTGGTCCCTAACGGAACTCCCCTGCAAAGTTTCGAGCCGATCGGAACACCTACTTCCGGCCACGCCCACTTTGGGGGGCGGGGCTTAAATATGTTGTTTTAGGGGCCCCACACTACTCCCCTATCAAGTCTCAAGCCGATCGACCAATGGGAACACCTACTTCCGGCCACGCCCACTTTTGGGGGCGGGGCTTCAATATGTTGTTTAGGGGGTCCCACACTACCCCCCCACCAAGTTTCGGACCCCTACGACATTCGGTTCTCTTCCTGTGCCCCTACCTTTAATTCCTGAACTTTGTACACGCCCACCTGGGGTGGGTGGTGGCCAACATCCCAATTGCAATCTATTATGTGTCTAACAGTCCCACTTGCAATCTATTTAAGCATGCCAACAACAGGTAATTGCTTTTTCCAAGTGTCCACGAAAAATGAATGGAAATAGATTGGGATTGGGATGCGGCCAATCAGGGTTTAGGGAGGAGCTTCGAAGTCGGGGCTTCGAATGCTGGTTCGTCCCGGGGCCCTCGACCACATATCCGAAAACCGCGTGTCTAGGCCCTTCCAGAGCCTTGTGAAAAAATCAGAAAAAAATATTCCTGAAAAATATTTTTGAATGGACTGTGAAAAGGGATCTGTGTCCACGAACCATTTATCAGATAAATTGGAATTGGGATGCGATACGGTTAAGGTAAAAGGTGTGAAATTTCCGTGAAAATTCCGCTTGGCTTTCGGACCCGTGCTTACAGTATGTTGTTCCAAAGCCCTCCCAGACATCCCCTATGAAATTTCATGACCCTACGACCTCGGGAAAGTCACTTCCTGTTCCACTTCCTGGTTCGTTTTTCGACTTCCCGACCACCTACGGACTCGAGCTTTTAATATGTTGTTTGTGCTATATAACGAAACTCCCCTGCAAAGTTTCGAGCCGATTGGACCATGGGAACTACAACTTCCGGCCACGCCCACTTTTGGGGGCGGGGCTTAAATATGTTGTTTTAGGGGCCCCACACTACTCCCCCATCAAGTCTCGAGCCGATCGGACCATGGGAACACCTACTTCCGGCCACGCCCACTTTTGGGGGCGGGGCTTCAATATGTTGTTTAGGGGGTCCCACACTACCCCCCCACCAAGTTTCAAGCCAATCGGCCCATGGGAACACCTACTTCCTGTCTACTTCCGGCCACGCCCACTTTTGGGGGGCGGGGCTTCAATATGTTGTTTTAGGGGTCCCACACTACCCACCTATCAAGTTTCAAGCCGATCGGCCAATGGGAACACCTACTTCCGGCCACGCCCACTTTTGGGGGCGGGGCTTCAATATGTTGTTTAGGGGGTCCCACACTACCCCCCCACCAAGTTTCAAGCCAATCGGCCCATGGGAACACCTACTTCCTGTCTACTTCCGGCCACGCCCACTTTTGGGGGGCGGGGCTTCAATATGTTGTTTAGGGGGTCCCACACTACCCCCCCACCAAGTTTCGGACCCCTACGACATTCGGTTCTCTTCCTGTGCCCCTACCTTTAATTCCTGAACTTGTACACGCCCACCTGGGGTGGGTGGTGGCCAACATCCCAATTGCAGTCTATTTCAATACCAAGCAAACACATGGTATAAACTAGAAATGGGATGTGGGTGGGGTTTGGGTGAGGTGTGTTCAAACCTCCCACTTGCAATCTATTTGAATAGCATGCCAACACATAGAATAAATTGGAAGTGGGATCCCAATGCCAGCTTGCCCACCTATCAAGTCCGGCCACGCCCACTTTTGGGGGCGGGGCTTCAATATGTTGTTTAGGGGGTCCCACACTACCCCCCCACCAAGTTTCGGACCCCTACGACATTCGGTTCTCTTCCTGTGCCCCTACCTTTAATTCCTGAACTTGTACACGCCCACCTGGGGTGGGTGGTGGCCAACATCCCAATTGCAGTCTATTTCAATACCAAGCAAACACATGGTATAAACTAGAAATGGGATGTGGGTGGGGTTTGGGTGAGGTGTGTTCAAACCTCCCACTTGCAATCTATTTGAATAGCATGCCAACACATAGAATAAATTGGAAGTGGGATCCCATTGCCAGCTTGCCCATTATGCCACGTGCCACGACTTAAAACTGACTTCGGATCAGTGGGCGGTATCGGGCGGGGTCCACGGACAGCGCGAGAGCGCCCCTACAGGCGTCCGCGAACCCACTATTGACCGTGGTAATCGAGTAAGGGGTGGTAATCGCTTCGTGTCCAATGGCAATTTGTTTAAACTGCAACTTGGATCCACTTCGGAGTATATATCCCTTTGGGCTACTTTGGCGACCACTGGCAATCTATCTGAATGGCAAGTGGGATGCGAAACAGGGGTACTTTACTTACTCTAGATGATCAAGTTTGATCGACTTCTCAGCACTACACCAAGGCCCACGAGGGGTCCCGGTGCGGCCGATCCGAGGACCTCACTAAACCATCCGATCGGTAGTAGCGACGGGCGGTGTGTACAAAGGGCAGGGACTTAATCAACGCGAGCTTGTGACTCACGCTTACTGGGAATTCCTCGTTCATGGGGAATAATTGCAATCCCCAGTCCCAATCACGATTGGGTTTCAGCGGATTACCCGCGCCTCTCGGCGAAGGGTAGGCACATGCTGAGCCAACCATTGTGGCGCGCGTGCAGCCCCGGACATCTAAGGGCATCACAGACCTGTTATTGCTCCATCTCGTGTGGCTGAACGCCACTTGTCCCTCTAAGAAGTTGATGCAGACCACGGAGGGCCGCATAACTAGTTAGCATGCCGGAGTCTCGTTCGTTATCGGAATTAACCAGACAAATCGCTCCACCAACTAAGAACGGCCATGCACCACCACCCACAGAATCGAGAAAGAGCCATCAATCTGTCAATCCTTTCCGTGTCCGGGCCGGGTGAGGTTTCCCGTGTTGAGTCAAATTAAGCCGCAGGCTCCACTCCTGGTGGTGCCCTTCCGTCAATTCCTTTAAGTTTCAGCTTTGCAACCATACTCCCCCCGGAACCCAAAGACTCGTGGTTTCCCGCACGCTGCCCGGCGGGTCATGGGAATAACGCCGCCGGATCGCGGGTTGGCATAGTTTACGGTCGGAACTACGACGGTATCTGATCGTCTTCGAACCTCCGACTTTCGTTCTTGATTAATGAAAACATTCTTGGCAAATGCTTTCGCTTTCGTCCGTCTTGCGCCGGTCCAAGAATTTCACCTCTAGCGGCGCAATACGAATGCCCCCGGCCGTCCCTCTTAATCATGGCCCTGGTTCCGGAAACCCACAAAATAGAACCGGAGTCCTATTCCATTATTCCTAGCTCAGGTATTCGGGCGAGTAGCGGCCCGCTTTGAACACTCTAATTTTTTCAAAGTAAACGCTCCGGACCCCGACCGGACACCCAGCCAAGGGCATCCGAGGGGCACCGGGAGGCAGGGTCTGGGACAGGCGGTGGCTCGCCTCGCGGCGGACCGTCAGCCCACTCCCGAAATCCAACTACGAGCTTTTTAACTGCAGCAACTTTAATATACGCTATTGGAGCTGGAATTACCGCGGCTGCTGGCACCAGACTTGCCCTCCAATGGGTCCTCACCCATGGGTTTAGGATACGCTCATTCCGATTACAGGGCCTCGAAAGAGACCTGTATCGTTATTTTTCGTCACTACCTCCCCGTGTCGGGAATGGGTAATTTGCGCGCCTGCTGCCTTCCTTGGATGTGGTAGCCGTTTCTCAGGCTCCCTCTCCGGAATCGAACCCTGATTCCCCGTTACCCGTGGTCACCATGGTAGGCGACTATAGTACCATCGAAAGTTGATAGGGCAGACATTCGAATGAGACGTCGCCGCCGCGGAGGGCGCGCGATCGGCCCGAGGTTATCTAGAGTCACCAAAGCGGCCGGGGGGCCCGCGCCCCGCCGGATGGGTTTTGGATCTGATAAATGCACGCATCCCCCAGAGGGGTCAGCGCTCGTTTGCATGTATTAGCTCTAGAATTACCACAGTTATCCGAGTAACGTGTGGAGCGATCAAAGGAACCATGACTGATTTAATGAGCCATTCGCAGTTTCACTGTACCGGCCGTGTGTACTTAGACCTGCATGGCTTAATCTTTGAGACAAGCATATGTTACTGGCAGGATCAACCAGGTAGCTGCACCGCGGTGGTGAAAGGGACACCAGCTAACGTCGCGGCCACCTCGGCGTGCTCCATCCCCCGGGCAGGGTCAGGGGCCCACCTCGGTACCGGACGCCCACCATCGGTGCAGCAGGGGTGCGCCGTCAGCGTGGGGGAGAGAGCCCTCGTCAGCTCCCAGCACGCGCGCGCGCTACTGTGGGACGTAACCGAGAAATGAGTGATTCCGTGACCAGGCGGGGTGAGGCCAAGCATGTGTTGAACTAACCCGATCCACTGCTGGCTCTCACCCGTACACCATGGACGCCGATAGCGGACACCTGTGTAGACAGACCGGCCTTCAACGCTTCCCTCAGACGGTTCCGGGTGAGGATCGTGTCTTTTCAGACCGAGGCCCCCCCATAGAGGCATGCCCGCTGGTTTGGGGAGGAACTACCCGGGCGGCACAGAAGGCTTCAACCCTAGGCCCAACCCAAGGCCTGTGTCTCGGTCATCATGATCATACCGAGGCTGCCGACCTCCCATCCTGAAGGAGCGCACACACCTCATGGGAGAGTTTTTGATAGGTATGTCATGTTGAGGCTGCCGTCCTCAATGAGCGCAGTCACCCCTTTTGTACAGCTTTCGTTGGTGAACGATCATACCCGAGAGGCTGCCGACCTACCCGTCCTGAAGGAGCGCATCCACCTCTCGCCCTATTCCTGTACCTAGGTATGTCGCACCGAGGTTGCGGCTCTGAGCAATATATAGGATATGAGCTCGCACCTCATTGTACATTGCGCATTGGTTTGACCGGTTGTCTTTCTTATGACAGGGAGAAACCTTAAGTGGTAACCCGAGAGCCTAACCCCTGGCGGGCATCGTATGCCAATAGATCGGGAGAGCTCCGAACGCCCTCGAGATTGACGCTCTCCCTAAAAACCTGCTGGTAGGTTTTTGCAATCCACCGTACGCGTTTTCCTCCACGGCCGGGGAGGTTCTCGCCAGCCATGCCCGCCAAGGCAAATCTTCCCTCGGACACACCTCGGACGCTCGACCCCTGAAAAGGCCTGGCTGAACCAAGTGATGGTCGATGCTACTGGTATAACTGAAAAACCCCTGGCGGACTTGGGTTCGGATAACGGTCTTAGAGCGCACCTAGGTACTGTGCCATTGGATCCGGTAAGGCCAGCCGAAACCAGCATCTTCCGGGCTTGCGCACAGCACCCTCCGGATACGCACAGGCCGAGGTAGAGCATGTGAGGCTGGTGCCTGGAGGTCGGCGAGACCTCCAGTGTTAGGGGGGTCACCACTCCACCCCTAACCGGTGAAAGTGTTAGAGTCAGGCTAATGTTACCTTCACGCACCGCCTTGCATCCAGGCCTTATGAATGGGATAACCATTATAAGGTTAGGATGAACTCAAGAGACATGCTCTCCTATATACCTGCTGGTAGGTGTTTGCAATGCACCGTATGCGTTTTCCTCCACGGCCGGGGAGGTACTCGCCAGCCATGCCCGCCAAGGCAAATCTTCCCTCGGACACACCTCGGACGCTCGACCCCCGAAAAGGCCTGGCTGATCAAAGTGATGGTCGATGCTACTGGTATAACAGAAAAACCCCTGGCGGACTTGGGTTCGGATAACGGTCTTAGAGCGCACCTAGGTACTGTGCCATTGGATCCGGTAAGGCCAGCCGAAACCAGCATCTTCCGGGCTTGCGCACAGCACCCTCCGGATACGCACAGGCCGAGGTGGAGCATGCAGGCTGGAGGTTGGACAGACCTCCATAAGGGGGGTCACCACTCTTACACCCATGCCCAGCAGTGGCATTTCGGTCGGGCGCAAGCAGTGGTTCGAAGGCCTGAGAGACACGGATGTCTTTGACCTCCATCAGCAGGGGTCACTTATCCCTCCCCTTAAGCCGTCAAGGTGCATTAGAGTCGGGCTAGTTCACCTTAACGCACTGCCTTTCTTCTGATCCTTATTATGGTACAATCATATAAGGCTCAGAAAGCATGCTCCCCTATATACCTGCTGGTAGGTGTTTGCATTACACCGTTAGCGCATTCCTCCAGGGTCGGGGAGATGCCAGACAGCCATGCCCGCCAAGGCAAATCTTCCCTCGGACACACCTCTGAGACTCGATTGCCGAAAGGGCATGGCTGATTCAATAAGTGGTTCGTGGCAATGGTATAACACCTACCATTCTCAAACACATGGGGGGGGTTTACGGCCTTAGAGCGCACCTAGGTGCTATACCATTGGATCCGGTAAGGCCAGCCGAAACCAGCATCTTCCGGGCTTGCGCATAGCACCCTCCGGATACGCACAGGTCGAAATACATTACGTGAGGATGGAGGTAGGACGACCTCCATAAGGGGGAGCATCACGCCTCCACCCTTGCCCAGCGTGGGCACTTTGCTCGGGCACAGCCCGTGTCATTTAAAGGCCTGGATCTTTTCAGACCTCCGGGGGGGGCCTCACTCCCCCCCTACTTTGCTCAGAGGGAGCCTCTTACTCGGATAAAGTGATATAGTGTCTGCCATTGCAGGCCTGGATCATCTGTGACTTCCAGGGAGAGGCCTCTCAACTCCTCTCTTAAGCCGAAGCGTGCACTTTAAACGGATAAAGTGTGTGGCATTACATGCCTTTAAGCCTGGAACCTTTCTGACATCCACATATAGGGCCCTCATGCTTAATCATAAGCCCAACATGTACACTTTAATCGGATAAAGTGTGTGACATTACATGCTTTCATGCATGGAGCCTTTCTGACATCCACACATAGGGCCCTCATGCTTAATCATAAGCCCAACATGTACACTTTAATCGGATAAAGTGTGTGACATTACATGCTTTCATGCATGGAGCCTTTCTGACATCCACACATAGGGCCCTCATGCTTAATCATAAGCCCAAATGTGCACTTTAATCGGATAAAGTGTGTGACATTACATGCTTTCATGCATGGAGCCTTTCTGACATCCACAGAGAGGCCCCTCATCCTCTCTCATAAGCCCAAGAGTGTCATTTAGTCGGATAAATTGTGTGGCATTACATGCCTTTATTCCTGGATCCTTCCTCACATCCAGAGAGAGGCATACCAACCTACTCTCATAAGCCCAACATGTACACTTTAATCGGATAAAGTGTGTGACATTACATGCTTTCATGCATGGAGCCTTTCTGACATCCACACATAGGGCCCTCATGCTTAATCATAAGCCCAAATGTGCACTTTAATCGGATAAAGTGTGTGGCATTACATGCTTTCATGCATGGAGCCTTTCTGACATCCACACATAGGGCCCTCATGCTTAATCATAAGCCCAAATGTGCACTTTAATCGGATAAAGTGTGTGACATTACATGCCTTTAAGCCTGGAACCTTTCTGACATCCACATATAGGGCCCTCATGCTTAATCATAAGCCCAACATGTACACTTTAATCGGATAAAGTGTGTGGCATTACATGCTTTCATGCATGGAGCCTTTCTGACATCCACACATAGGGCCCTCATGCTTAATCATAAGCCCAAATGTGCACTTTAATCGGATAAAGTGTGTGGCATTACATGCTTTCATGCATGGAGCCTTTCTGACATCCACACATAGGGCCCTCATGCTTAATCATAAGCCCAAATGTGCACTTTAATCGGATAAAGTGTGTGACATTACATGCCTTTAAGCCTGGAACCTTTCTGACATCCACATATAGGGCCCTCATGCTTAATCATAAGCCCAACATGTACACTTTAATCGGATAAAGTGTGTGACATTACATGCCTTTAAGCCTGGAACCTTTCTGACATCCACATATAGGGCCCTCATGCTTAATCATAAGCCCAACATGTACACTTTAATCGGATAAAGTGTGTGACATTACATGCTTTCATGCATGGAGCCTTTCTGACATCCACAGAGAGGCCCCTCATCCTCTCTCATAAGCCCAAGAGTGTCATTTAGTCGGATAAATTGTGTGGCATTACATGCCTTTATTCCTGGATCCTTCCTCACATCCAGAGAGAGGCATACCAACCTACTCTCATAAGCCCAAAAGTGCACTTTATTCGGATAAAGTGTGCAAAATTCCATGCATGGATCATTTGTGAGATCCATAAAGAGGCCTCTCAAATCCTCTAAAATGCCCAGGGAGTGACCTTTGGTCGGGCAAAGCGTGCGCCATAATCCTTGTCTTCATTTATGGTATACCATATATGTGGCTTTCAGAAGACCCTCTCCCCTATATACCTGATGGTAGGTGTTTGCATATCACCCATTCATAAAATCATCCAGACAGGGGGAATGAGATGCATGTCCGTCTGGGTGCACATTCGGCGGGCACTGTCAGAGGATCGAGGCCTCTGGATGATCCACCCCTTGGTCAAAATTGGAACATAGTGCGATTTTTGAACACAAAATCATACGTATGGTATAACATTTTTATCGACATAGAATTATTTTCGCCGAAAACTGACGCCTATGGTATACCAAATGAAGCGACATAGAATATTTTCCACTTGAAAACTTCGTGCTGCTGGTATATTTATGGACTTTGTGCATATTCTGAAGATTACTACTTGTATATGGTCTAACTCAGGAAGGGAAATAGACTAATTTCCAACAAAAACCTCATGCTACTGGTAAATTTAAGGACTCTGTGCATTGCCTGAAGATTACTACTTGTATAAGGTATAACTCAGGAAGGGAAATAGACTAATTTCCAACAAAAACCTCATGCTACTGGTATATTTAAGGACTCTGTGCATTGCCTGATATGACACTTCAGAGTCAATTTACACCTATTTCTAAGCAAGATAGAAAAAAAAACTGACAATTTTTCTTGATCCTGGGGATGTACCCGAGCTAAAGAGCATGTTTTTCGGACACTTTTATGCTTTTTTCCCTTAAAGCCACCACCTGGCAATGTTATAGCATTGGACTCTGTGCATTTCCTGAAGAAAATATCTTGTGTATGGTCTAACAAAGTAAGGGACATAGACTAATTCACTCATAAAACTCCATGCTTCTGGTATATTTAGGGACTTTGTGCAATTTCTGACTTGAAAACCTCCACATGATGTTGGTATAATAACTTTACCTCATGCCCAGATGAGTGCACCTTCATCGGACACTTCAACTAGGCTGAGGTGTCTGGAGGGTCCACCCAGTGGCACGTACATATGGTATAACAGAAAAAAAACGATGGAGTACCGGTGACATCTTGTGGACTTTAAGAGTCAATGCGCCTTCCAAATAAGATTAAACTGTGCACTTTTTTTCTAACAGCATTTAACCATGGTATAATTTAAACTAAACTCTCCTCTTTTATTCTAAGTTCATTTGGCCATGGTATATTTTATTTAAAATGGCCTTTTTTACTCAAAGTGTCTTTTCTACTGGTATATTTAATTTAAAAAGGCCTCTATTTTATTCTAAGTGTCTATGCCTCTGGTATATTTAATTTAAAAAGGCCTCTTTTTTATTCTAAGTGTCTATGCCTCTGGTATATTTAATTTAAAAAGGCCTCTTTTTTATTCTAAGTGTCTATGCCTCTGGTATATTTAATTTAAAAAGGCCTCTATTTTATTCTAAGTGTCTATGCCTCTGGTATATTTAATTTAAAAAGGCCTCTTTTTTATTCTAAGTGTCTATGCCTCTGGTATATTTAATTTAAAAAGGCCTCTATTTTATTCTAAGTGTCTATGCCTCTGGTATATTTAATTTAAAAAGGCCTCTATTTTATTCTAAGTGTCTATGCCTCTGGTATATTTAATTTAAAAAGGCCTCTATTTTATTCTAAGTGTCTATGCCTCTGGTATATTTAATTTAAAAAGGCCTCTATTTTATTCTAAGTGTCTATGCCTCTGGTATATTTAATTTAAAAAGGTCTCTATTTTAGTCTAAGTGTCTATGCTACTGGTATATTTTATTTAAAACGGCCTCTATTTTAGTCTAAGTGTCTATGCCTCTGGTATATTTAATTTAAAAAGGCCTCTATTTTATTCTAAGTGTCTATGCCTCTGGTATATTTAATTTAAAAAGGCCTCTATTTTATTCTAAGTGTCTATGCTACTGGTATATTTTATTTAAAACGGCCTCTTTTTTATTCTAAGTGTCTATGCTGCTGGTATATTCTTGGACTTTGAAAAATCTTAACAGCGCCTAACCCTTAAATAGGGATGGTCGGAATACGGAACACGCAATACGCAATGTGCAATCCCAGCGCGACCTACTGCTTAGGGATGGCTGCAATACGGAACACGCAATGCGCAATACGCAATGAGCAATCCCAGCGCGACCTACTGCTTAGGGATGGCTGCAATACGGAACACGCAATACGCAATGAGCAATCCCAGCGCGACCTACTGCTTAGGGATGGCTGCAATACGGAACACGCAATGCGCAATGTGGAATGTGCCTTTCCCGCCCTCTTGATTAGGGACCAGGTGTGTTCTATTAAGGAAGCTTAATAACTTTACCTCATGCCCAGATGAGTGCACCTTCATTGGACACTCCAAGTGGACAGATGTGTCTGGAGGAGCCACCCAGTGGCAAATGCGTATGGTATAACAGAAAAAATGGACTTAGTGCATTTTCTGATCAGACACTTCAGACTGGATTTACACCTATTTCTAAGCAAGATAGAGAAAAAAACTGACAATTTTTCTTGATCCTGGGGATGTACCTGAGCTAAAGAGCATGTTTTTTGGACACTTTTATGCTTTTTTCACTAAAAGCCACCACCTGCTGCTGGTATATTTAAGGACTCTGTGCATTGCCTGAAGAATACTACTTGTATATGGTCTAACTCAGGAAGGGAAATAGCCTAATTTCCAACAAAAACCTCATGCTGCTGGTATATTTAAGGACTCTGTGCATTGCCTGAAGATTACTACTTGTATATGGTCTAACTCAGGAAGGGAAATAGACTAATTTCCAACAAAAACCTCATGCTACTGGTAAATTTAAGGACTCTGTGCATTGCCTGAAGATTACTACTTGTATATGGTCTAACTCAGGAAGGGAAATAGACTAATTTCCAACAAAAACCTCATGCTACTGGTAAATTTAAGGACTCTGTGCATTGCCTGAAGATTACTACTTGTATAAAGTATAACTCAGGAAGGGAAATAGACTAATTTCCAACAAAAACCTCATGCTACTGGTATATTTAAGGACTCTGTGCATTGCCTGATATGACACTTCAGAGTCAATTTACACCTATTTCTAAGCAAGATAGAAAAAAAAACTGACAATTTTTCTTGATCCTGGGGATGTACCCGAGCTAAAGAGCATGTTTTTCGGACACTTTTATGCTTTTTTCCCTTAAAGCCACCACCTGGCAATGTTATAGCATTGGACTCTGTGCATTTCCTGAAGAAAATATCTTGTGTATGGTCTAACAAAGTAAGGGACATAGACTAATTCACTCATAAAACTCCATGCTTCTGGTATATTTAGGGACTTTGTGCAATTTCTGACTTGAAAACCTCCACATGATGTTGGTATAATAACTTTACCTCATGCCCAGATGAGTGCACCTTCATCGGACACTTCAACTAGGCTGAGGTGTCTGGAGGGTCCACCCAGTGGCACGTACATATGGTATAACAGAAAAAAAACGATGGAGTACCGGTGACATCTTGTGGACTTTAAGAGTCAATGCGCCTTCCAAATAAGATTAAACTGTGCACTTTTTTTCTAACAGCATTTAACCATGGTATAATTTAAACTAAACTCTCCTCTTTTATTCTAAGTTCATTTGGCCATGGTATATTTTATTTAAAATGGCCTTTTTTACTCAAAGTGTCTTTTCTACTGGTATATTTAATTTAAAAAGGCCTCTATTTTATTCTAAGTGTCTATGCCTCTGGTATATTTTATTTAAAAAGGCCTCTTTTTTATTCTAAGTGTCTATGCCTCTGGTATATTTAATTTAAAAAGGCCTCTATTTTATTCTAAGTGTCTATGCCTCTGGTATATTTTATTTAAAAAGGCCTCTATTTTAGTCTAAGTGTCTATGCTACTGGTATATTTTATTTAAAACGGCCTCTATTTTAGTCTAAGTGTCTATGCCTCTGGTATATTTAATTTAAAAAGGCCTCTTTTTTATTCTAAGTGTCTATGCCTCTGGTATATTTTATTTAAAAAGGCCTCTATTTTATTCTAAGTGTCTATGCCTCTGGTATATTTAATTTAAAAAGGCCTCTTTTTTATTCTAAGTGTCTATGCCTCTGGTATATTTAATTTAAAAAGGCCTCTATTTTATTCTAAGTGTCTATGCCTCTGGTATATTTAATTTAAAAAGGCCTCTTTTTTATTCTAAGTGTCTATGCCTCTGGTATATTTAATTTAAAAAGGCCTCTATTTTAGTCTAAGTGTCTATGCCTCTGGTATATTTAATTTAAAAAGGCCTCTATTTTATTCTAAGTGTCTATGCCTCTGGTATATTTAATTTAAAAAGGCCTCTATTTTAGTCTAAGTGTCTATGCCTCTGGTATATTTAATTTAAAAAGGCCTCTATTTTATTCTAAGTGTCTATGCCTCTGGTATATTTAATTTAAAAAGGCCTCTATTTTTTTCTAAGTGTCTATGCCTCTGGTATATTTAATTTAAAAAGGTCTCTATTTTATTCTAAGTGTCTATGCCTCTGGTATATTTTATTTAAAACGGCCTCTATTTTTTTCTAAGTGTCTATGCCTCTGGTATATTTAATTTAAAAAGGCCTCTATTTTTTTCTAAGTGTCTATGCCTCTGGTATATTTAATTTAAAAAGGCAATACGGAACACGCAATGCGCAATGTGGAATGTGCCTTTCCCGCCCTCTTGATTAGGGACCAGGTGTGTTCTATTAAGGAAGCTTAATTAGCATCACAGCGGCTTGAAGATGGCAGGCAGACAGACGGTAAGTACCGCATTTCGGGCATTTTAAAACTAAATTAATCATATAAATTATAACTAATTTTGTCTCTTTTTTTCACTATCTTTGGCAGAAATGTCCAATGTGTAAAGTTAAGTGCACTAGGCTGAAAAAACACTTAAAAACGGTTCATGAAATCGATGACAAGGAGACCGGTTTGATAGCTAGGCTGGCTAGCAATCGTTGTTCAGTACGGCTAGATTGTGAAATCTGTGACAAGAAGTCTTTGGTGAGGTTGGACATGCACTTAAGCTCTACCCATAATGTACACGGTACCCAAAAAATGAAAATGGTAGCCCAGGCGAAGCGACTTTTTATGGGCAAATTGTTAGAGAAATACCGTAAGACCCAGAGTTCAAAAGACAGTGTAGCCTGTGAGACACCCGAGGAAACTGGTGACAGCCAAACTACATTTAACCCAGAGCCGGACACGTCTGAAGGGTCAAACTGTGATGGCCATGCCGTGGAAGAACCGGCATCCAGCCATTCTGAGTACGAGGCGGTGGGTTCACCATCAAGCTCAAGCGATTCTGAGGCCGAAGGCAACACACTTAGGAAGGGGAGGCATTTGATCTTACCCGAAGCTTTGGAAGGAACCAGGGTGGAAGTGGCCCTAGACGACTACCAGGCCTTTCACGTACGCTCTAATCCCACAGTGAAAGACTCAGAAAACGGCCAACAAAGAAGGACGCACGCCCTAAAATTCATTCTCCACATGGCCGAAGACACAAGCAAGCACGACTTCCATAGCCTTAAATTCATCCACAACCTGGAGAGACTAAGACAGTGGCCGTCTGCTCTGATCCAAAGCAAGTATAGCCACCCTACGGTACATATCATGCTTATAAACGCTATGTCTTTTATAAAGCACGCACGAGCCTTCCACCTGGACACACTGGGCCTTCAAACACACCAGATCAAACAGATACTCCTTCAAATCAAAAAGCTACTGAAGGATCACACTAGACATATGAGATGCCACCGGCAGGCAGTGAGAAGACTTAAATCAAGTATGTTGACATCCACATGCACATTCTGGAGAAATTACATCCATATGCATATGGTATAACCTTTGACTTATCCACTTACAGAACAACTAAAATCCACCCAGGATTTTGAGAGATTTATGAAGATAGCAGTAGTGGAAATACCCAGGCTCATAGGTGAGTGCCATAATACAGACATATCAAGCCCGCAACAGGTGCACATTTATAGGCATACATGTTTTAAACATGGTGGTTTTATCTTCCAGACCAGATGAGGGAGGAGGCCAGAGACGACACATATTGCCTCTTACAAGGGTATCTGACAGGGTATCTCGGGATGGTAACAGGCCATAGACCTGTGGTTCTTTACAATATGACCAAGGACCAAGTAGACAACGCAGACCAAGATGACAAAGGCCGTACAGTCGTCTGGGTAAGCCCACATAAGTCCACCTTACCCCCGCCACACACAGTAACATGAGAGGCATGGGTCTTTTGTAACATCCATATTTCCCCAGGTTGATCGACACAAAACGGACAGGAGATACGGCTCGGCATACCTCGCCCTGATGCCTGAAGAGGCTACATGGTTAAGAGCCATGGCTGACATCTCTTACTGCTATGGAGACAAAAAGTGCTTGTATGTCTTTCAGAGTCAAGGGAAAAAAATGACCAAAATTACCCACCTCTTTCAAAGGGCATGGAAACATGCAGGCATGGATGGACCTATCGGGTTTACCATAATCCGAACATCAGTCAGTAACCAAGTCAGACATCTCAGCACTGAGAACCGCATGTTAGTTTGTAAAAGCATGTGCCATACCATGGAGACTGCAGATCGGTTCTATGCATCTATACCTACCCTGAGTGATGCATTCAGGGTAAGAGAACTCAGAATGCAGGCATTGGATGAACCAATAAAAGGTTGAAAGAGTTATTCGTCTCTGTGTCTATTTAAAACATCCAGAAAATCATCATTCTGTATAAAATACATTGCCTAAAAAGGTGCACTAAGAGCCGGCCACACACAGTAGGATGAGAGCCCTGGATGATTTAATACATCCAGAAAATCATCATTCTGTATAAAATACATTGCCTAAAAAGGTGCACTAAGAGCCGGCCACACACAGTAGGATGAGAGCCCTGGATGATTTAATACATCCAGAAAATCATCATTCTGTATAAAATACATTGCCTAAAAAGGTGCACTAAGAGCCGGCCACACACAGTAGGATGAGAGCCCTGGATGATTTAATACATCCAGAAAATCATCATTCTGTATAAAATACATTGCCTAAAAAGGTGCACTAAGAGCCGGCCACACACAGTAGGATGAGAGCCCTGGATGATTTAATACATCCAGAAAATCATCATTCTGTATAAAATACATTGCCTAAAAAGGTGCACTAAGAGCCGGCCACACACAGTAGGATGAGAGCCCTGGATGATTTAATACATCCAGAAAATCATCATTCTGTATAAAATACATTGCCTAAAAAGGTGCACTAAGAGCCGGCCACACACAGTAGGATGAGAGCCCTGGAT
>NC_135221.1:2072500-2082500 GCF_052324685.1 Brachyhypopomus gauderio | reverse complement strand
GCTTGCGCACAGCACCCTCCGGATACGCACAGGCCGAGGTGGAGCATGCAGGCTGGAGGTTGGACAGACCTCCATAAGGGGGGGTCACCACTCTTACACCCATGCCCAGCAGTGGCATTTCGGTCGGGCGCAAGCAGTGGTTCGAAGGCCTGAGAGACACGGATGTCTTTGACCTCCATCAGCAGGGGTCACTTATCCCTCCCCTTAAGCCGTCAAGGTGCATTAGAGTCGGGCTAGTTCACCTTAACGCACTGCCTTTCTTCTGATCCTTATTATGGTACAATCATATAAGGCTCAGAAAGCATGCTCCCCTATATACCTGCTGGTAGGTGTTTGCATTACACCGTTAGCGCATTCCTCCAGGGTCGGGGAGATGCCAGACAGCCATGCCCGCCAAGGCAAATCTTCCCTCGGACACACCTCTGAGACTCGATTGCCGAAAGGGCATGGCTGATTCAATAAGTGGTTCGTGGCAATGGTATAACACCTACCATTCTCAAACACATGGGGGGGGTTTACGGCCTTAGAGCGCACCTAGGTGCTATGCCATTGGATCCGGTAAGGCCAGCCGAAACCAGCATCTTCCGGGCTTGCGCATAGCACCCTCCGGATACGCACAGGTCGAAATACATTACGTGAGGATGGAGGTAGGACGACCTCCATAAGGGGGAGCATCACGCCTCCACCCTTGCCCAGCGTGGGCACTTTGCTCGGGCACAGCCCGTGTCATTTAAAGGCCTGGATCTTTTCAGACCTCCGGGGGGGGCCTCACTCCCCCCCTACTTTGCTCAGAGGGAGCCTCTTACTCGGATAAAGTGTGTGACATTACATGCTTTCATGCATGGAGCATTTCTGACATCCACACATAGGGCTCTCATGCTTAATCATAAGCCCAAATGTGCACTTTAAACGGATAAAGTGTGTGGCATTACATGCCTTTAAGCCTGGAACCTTTCCGACATCCATACATAGGGCCCTCATGCTTAATCATAAGCCCAAATGTGCACTTTAATCGGATAAAGTGTGTGGCATTACATGCTTTCATGCATGGAACCTTTCCGACATCCACACATAGGGCCCTCATGCTTAATCATAAGCCCAAATGTGCACTTTAAATGGATAAAGTGTGTGGCATTACATGCCTTTAAGCCTGGAACCTTTCCGACATCCACACATAGGGCCCTCATGCTTAATCATAAGCCCAAATGTGCACTTTAAACGGATAAAGTGTGTGGCATTACATGCCTTTAAGCCTGGAACCTTTCCGACATCCACACATAGGGCCCTCATCATTATTCATAAGCCCAAATGTGCACTTTAAACGGATAAAGTGTGTGGCATTACATGCCTTTAAGCCTGGAACCTTTCCGACATCCACACATAGGGCCCTCATCATTATTCATAAGCCCAAATGTGCACTTTAAACGGATAAAGTGTGTGGCATTACATGCCTTTAAGCCTGGAACCTTTCCGACATCCATACATAGGGCCCTCATGCTTTATCATAAGCCCAAATGTGCACTTTAAATGGATAAAGTGTGTGGCATTACATGCCTTTAAGCCTGGAACCTTTCCGACATCCACACATAGGGCCCTCATCATTATTCATAAGCCCAAATGTGCACTTTAAACGGATAAAGTGTGTGGCATTACATGCCTTTAAGCCTGGAACCTTTCCGACATCCATACATAGGGCCCTCATGCTTAATCATAAGCCCAAATGTGCACTTTAATCGGATAAAGTGTGTGGCATTACATGCTTTCATGCATGGAACCTTTCCGACATCCACACATAGGGCCCTCATGCTTAATCATAAGCCCAAATGTGCACTTTAAATGGATAAAGTGTGTGGCATTACATGCCTTTAAGCCTGGAACCTTTCCGACATCCATACATAGGGCCCTCATGCTTAATCATAAGCCCAAATGTGCACTTTAATCGGATAAAGTGTGTGGCATTACATGCCTTTAAGCCTGGAACCTTTCCGACATCCACACATAGGGCCCTCATGCTTAATCATAAGCCCAAATGTGCACTTTAAATGGATAAAGTGTGTGACATTACATGCTTTCATGCATGGAGCCTTTCTGACATCCACAGAGAGGCCCCTCATCCTCTCTCATAAGCCCAAGAGTGTCATTTAGTCGGATAAATTGTGTGGCATTACATGCCTTTATTCCTGGATCCTTCCTCACATCCAGAGAGAGGCATACCAACCTACTCTCATAAGCCCAAAAGTGCACTTTATTCGGATAAAGTGTGCAAAATTCCATGCATGGATCGTTTGTGAGATCCATAAAGAGGCCTGTCAAATCCTCTAAAATGCCCAGGGAGTGACCTTTGGTCGGGCAAAGCGTGCGCCATAATCCTTGTCTTCATTTATGGTATACCATATATGTGGCTTTCAGAAGACCCTCTCCCCTATATACCTGATGGTAGGTGTTTGCATATCACCCATTCATAAAATCATCCAGACAGGGGGAATGAGATGCATGTCCGTCTGGGTGCACATTCGGCGGGCACTGTCAGAGGATCGAGGCCTCTGGATGATCCACCCCTTGGTCAAAATTGGAACATAGTGCGATTTTTGAACACAAAATCATACGTATGGTATAACATTTTTATCGACATAGAATTATTTTCGCCGAAAACTGACGCCTATGGTATACCAAATGAAGCGACATAGAATATTTTCCACTTGAAAACTTCGTGCTGCTGGTATATTTATGGACATAGTGCAATTTTAACAGAATATGGGACTCTGTGCATTTTCTGAAGAAAAAATCTTGCGTATGGTATAATTCAGGAAGGGAAATAGACTAATTTCCAACAAATACTTCATGCTACTGGTATATTTAAGGACTTTGTTCATTTACTGATCTGACACTTCAGAGTCAATTTACACCTATTTCTAAGCAAGATAGAAAAAAAAACTGACAATTTTTCTTGATCCTGGTGATGTACCCGAGCTAAAGAGCATGTTTTTCGGACACTTTTATGCTTTTTTCCCTTAAAGCCACCACCTGGCAATGTTATAGCATTGGACTCTGTGCATTTCCTGAAGAAAATATCTTGTGTATGGTCTAACAAAGTAAGGGACATAGACTAATTCACTCATAAAACTCCATGCTTCTGGTATATTTATGGACTTTGTGCAAATTCTGACTTGAAAACCTCCACATGATGTTGGTATAATAACTTTACCTCATGCCCAGATGAGTGCACCTTCATTGGACACTCCAAGTGGACAGATGTGTCTGGAGGATCCACCCAGTGGCAAATACGTATGGTATAACAGAAAAAAGGGACTTAGTGCATTTTCTGATCAGACACTTCAGACTGGATTTACACCTATTTCTAAGCAAGATAGAGAAAAAAACTGACAATTTTTCTTGATCCTGGTGATGTACCTGAGCTAAAGAGCATGTTTTTCGGACACTTTTATGCTTTTTTCACTAAAAGCCACCACCTGCTACTGGTATATTTAAGGACTCTGTGCATAATCTGAATACTACTTGCATATGGTATAACTCAGGAAGGGAAATAGACTAATTTCCAACAAAAACCTCATGCTACTGGTAAATTTAAGGACTCTGCATATTCTGAAGAATACTACTTGCGTATGGTCTAACAGAATATGGCACTTAGACTAATTCCCACTTGAAACTTCATGCAGCTGGTATATTTATGGACTTTGTGCATTTACTGATATGACACTTCAGAGTCAATTTACACCTATTTCTAAGCAAGATAGAGAAAAAAACTGACAATTTTTCTTGATCCTGGTGATGTACCTGAGCTAAAGAGCATGTTTTTCGGACACTTTTATGCTTTTTTCACTAAAAGCCACCACCTGCTACTGGTATATTTAAGGACTCTGTGCATAATCTGAATACTACTTGCATATGGTATAACTCAGGAAGGGAAATAGACTAATTTCCAACAAAAACCTCATGCTACTGGTAAATTTAAGGACTCTGTGCATTGCCTGAAGATTACTACTTGTATAAGGTATAACTCAGGAAGGGAAATAGACTAATTTCCAACAAAAACCTCATGCTACTGGTATATTTAAGGACTCTGTGCATTGCCTGATATGACACTTCAGAGTCAATTTACACCTATTTCTAAGCAAGATAGAAAAAAAAACTGACAATTTTTCTTGATCCTGGGGATGTACCCGAGCTAAAGAGCATGTTTTTTGGACACTTTTATGCTTTTTTCACTAAAAGCCACCACCTGGCAATGTTATAGCATTGGACTCTGTGCATTTCCTGAAGAAAATATCTTGTGTATGGTCTAACAAAGTAAGGGACATAGACTAATTCACTCATAAAACTCCATGCTTCTGGTATATTTATGGACTTTGTGCAAATTCTGACTTGAAAACCTCCACATGATGTTGGTATAATAACTTTACCTCATGCCCAGATGAGTGCACCTTCATCGGACACTTCAACTAGGCTGAGGTGTCTGGAGGAGCCACCCAGTGGCACGTACATATGGTATAACAGAAAAAAAACGATGGAGTACCGGTGACATCTTGTGGACTTTAAGAGTCAATGCGCCTTCCAAATAAGATTAAACTGTGCACTTTTTTTCTAACAGCATTTAACCATGGTATAATTTAAACTAAACTCTCCTCTTTTATTCTAAGTTCATTTGGCCATGGTATATTTTATTTAAAATGGCCTTTTTTACTCAAAGTGTCTTTTCTACTGGTATATTTTATTTAAAATGGCCTTTTTTACTCAAAGTGTCTTTTCTACTGGTATATTTTATTTTAAATGGCCTTTTTTACTCAAAGTGTCTTTTCTACTGGTATATTTCATTTAATCTGTCAGGGCTGGCTCGGATTCCACACCATCTACCTCCACCAGGGGCACCCGAGTCAGCCCTAGACTACATCCACGCAATCAGCAATGATTGGTCTCACCTGTTGCTGATTCTTTTCAATTATGCCGGTACGTTCTCAGCCCACGCAATCAGCAATGATTGGTCTCACCTGTTGCTGATTCTTTTCAATTATGCCGGTACGTTCTCAGCCCCCGCAATCAGCAATGATTGGTCTCACCTGTTGCCATGGCTTTTTAAGGAAGCTTTTGGAGACAGATCATTGCTGATTCTTTTCGGTTATGTTCATTTAAAAAGGCCTCTATTTTACTCTAAGAGTCTATGCTGCTGGTATATTTCATTTAAAAAGGCCTCTTTTTTAGTCTAAGTGTCTATGCCTCTGGTATATTTAATTTAAAAAGGCCTCTTTTTTAGTCTAAGTGTCTATGCCTCTGGTATATTTAATTTAAAAAGGCCTCTATTTTATTCTAAGTGTCTATGCCTCTGGTATATTTCATTTAAAAAGGCCTCTTTTTTATTCTAAGTGTCTATGCTGCTGGTATATTTCATTTAAAAAGGCCTCTATTTTAGTCTAAGTGTCTATGCCTCTGGTATATTTCATTTAAAAAGGCCTCTATTTTATTCTAAGAGTCTATGCTGCTGGTATATTTAATTTAAAAAGGCCTCTTTTTTATTCTAAGTGTCTATGCTGCTGGTATATTTAATTTAAAAAGGCCTCTATTTTATTCTAAGAGTCTATGCTACTGGTATATTTCATTTAAACAGGCCTCTATTTTACTCTAAGTGTCTATGCTGCTGGTATATTTCATTTAAAAAGGCCTCTTTTTTATTCTAAGAGTCTATGCTGCTGGTATATTTAATTTAAAAAGGCCTCTATTTTATTCTAAGAGTCTATGCTACTGGTATATTTCATTTAAACAGGCCTCTATTTTATTCTAAGTGTCTATGCCTCTGGTATATTTCATTTAAAAAGGCCTCTTTTTTATTCTAAGTGTCTATGCTGCTGGTATATTTCATTTAAAAAGGCCTCTATTTTAGTCTAAGTGTCTATGCCTCTGGTATATTTCATTTAAAAAGGCCTCTATTTTATTCTAAGAGTCTATGCCTCTGGTATATTTAATTTAAAAAGGCCTCTTTTTTATTCTAAGTGTCTATGCCTCTGGTATATTTAATTTAAAAAGGCCTCTATTTTAGTCTAAGTGTCTATGCCTCTGGTATATTTATTTTAAAAAGGCCTCTATTTTAGTCTAAGTGTCTATGCCTCTGGTATATTTCATTTAAAAAGGCCTCTTTTTTATTCTAAGTGTCTATGCTGCTGGTATATCCTCGGACTTTGAAATATTTCAACCTCGCCTAACCCTCAATTAGCGCCGGTTGCCGAAATACTTGCACATTGCAACTTTGGAGACTCTTGCAGAAAGACAATTTGAAATCTGCAATGTGATATTTGAAAGCTGCAATGCCGACCAAAGTGTACTCTGAAACCCACTACACACAGTAGGCTTATAGGCCAACCAATTATGGGACTTTGTCATTTAAATTAAAATTATTTAGGACATCCAGAGGGGGCATTTCATTCATAATTCATGCCCAAGGAATGTGAACTCTGACCCCGCTACACACAGCAGGCTTATAGGCATGGGTCTTTTTTAAACACCCAGAAATCTTTATTCTGTATAAAACAGTTACCCAATAAAAGCCTACTATGACCCCGCAACACACAGCAGGCTTATAGGCCTGAATTCAATTCCTCCAGAAACATATGGTATACAGCTTTAAGGAGGAAAATAATTACTACGGTGGAGTAATGCTGCCATCTTTTGGACTTTAAATGCCGGTGCGCCCTGCACATTTGAATGCAAAATGCTGGGTCTTTTTTTAACCTCCATAAATTAGTAAAATGTATAAAATAGTTACCCTATTTAAGCACACTCTGAGCCCGCCACACACAGTAGGATGAGACACATGGATGATTTAATACATCCAGAAAATCATCATTCTGTATTAAATACATAGCCTAAGAATGTGCACTAAGAGCCGGCCACACACAGTAGGATGAGAGCCCTGGATGATTTAATACATCCATAAAATCCTTATTCTGTATTAAATACATAGCCTAAGAATGTGCACTAAGAGCCGGCCACACACAGTAGGATGAGAGCCCTGGATGATTTAAAACATCCATAAAATCCTTATTCTGTATTAAATACATAGCCTAAGAATGTGCACTAAGAGCCGGCCACACACAGTAGGATGAGAGCCCTGGATGATTTAATACATCCAGAAAATCATCATTCTATATTAAATACATTGCCTAAGAATGTGCACTAAGAGCCGGCCACACACAGTAGGATGAGAGCCCTGGATGATTTAATACATCCAGAAAATCATCATTCTGTATTAAATACATAGCCTAAGAATGTGCACTAAGAGCCGGCCACACACAGCAGGCTTATAGGCCTGAATTTAATTCCTCCAGAAACATGTGGTATACAGCTTTAAGGAGGAAAATAATTACTACGGTGGAGTAATGCTGCCATCTTTTGGACTTTAAACGCCGGTGCGCCCTGCACATTTGAATGCAAAATGCTGGGTCTTTTTTTTCCTCCATAAATTAGTAAAATGTATAAAATACATAGCCTAAGAATGTGCACTAAGAGCCCGCCACACACAGTAGGATGAGACACATGGATGATTTAATACATCCAGAAATTAGTAAAATGTTTAAAATAGTTACCCCACTTTAGGCATACTCTGAGCCCGCCACACACAGTAGGATGAGACACATGGATGATTTAATACATCCAGAAATTAGTAAAATGTTTAAAATAGTTACCCCACTTTAGGCATACTCTGAGCCCGCCACACACAGAAGGATGAGACACATGGATGATTTAATACATCCAGAAATTAGTAAAATGTTTAAAATAGTTACCCCACTTTAGGCATACTCTGAGCCCGCCACACACACTAGGATGAGACACATGGATGATTTAATACATCCAGAAATTAGTAAAATGTTTAAAATAGTTACCCCACTTTAGGCATACTCTGAGCCCGCCACACACACTAGGATGAGACACATGGATGATTTAATACATCCAGAAATTAGTAAAATGTTTAAAATAGTTACCCCACTTTAGGCATACTCTGAGCCCGCCACACACACTAGGATGAGACACATGGATGATTTAATACATCCAGAAATTAGTAAAATGTTTAAAATAGTTACCCCACTTTAGGCATACTCTGAGCCCGCCACACACACTAGGATGAGACACATGGATGATTTAATACATCCAGAAATTAGTAAAATGTTTAAAATAGTTACCCCACTTTAGGCATACTCTGAGCCCGCCACACACACTAGGATGAGACACATGGATGATTTAATACATCCAGAAATTAGTAAAATGTTTAAAATAGTTACCCCACTTTAGGCATACTCTGAGCCCGCCACACACAGAAGGATGAGACACATGGATGATTTAGTACATCCAGAAATTAGTAAAATGTTTAAAATAGTTACCCCACTTTAGGCATACTCTGAGCCCGCCACACACAGAAGGATGAGACACATGGATGATTTAATACATCCAGAAATTAGTAAAATGTTTAAAATAGTTACCCCACTTTAGGCATACTCTGAGCCCGCCACACACACTAGAGTGATAGCCCTGGGTCTTTTAAAACATCCAGAAAACCCACTTTTAAATTATAGGCGCACCGACATATTTTACCCAAAAGATGGCAGCATTACTCCACCGTTTTCCTTTTTTTTCCCCATTCAAAATTATTACTGAGCTCCACAAACTGCCTTTTCTGTTTAAAATCTGTCCCCAAGCTATCTGATCCTTTGCCCGGCCACACAAAGCAGGCTTATAGGCCTGGTTGATTAAAAGTGGGACTTTGTCATTTAAATGAAAATTATTTTTGACATCCAGAGGAGGCATTTCATTCATTAATTCATGCCGACCAAAGTGAACTCTGAGCCCGCTACACAATGTAGGCTTATAGGCCTGGTTGATTGATTATGGGACTTTGTCTTTTAAATGAAAATTATTTTAGACATCCAGAGGAGGCATTTCATTCATTCATTCATGCTGACCAAAGTGTTCTTTGACCCCGCTACACACTGTAGGCTTATAGGCCTGGTTGATTAAAAGTGGGACTTTGTCTTTTAAATGAAAACTATTTTAGACATCCAGAGGAGGCATTTCATTCATTAATTCATGCCGACCAAAGTGAACTCTGAGCCCGCTACACAATGTAGTCTTATAGGCCAGGTTGATTAAAAGTGGGACTTTGTCATTTAAATGAAAATTATTTCAGACATCCAGAGGAGGCATTTCATTCATTAATTCATGCCGACCAAAGTGAACTCTGAGCCCGCTACACACAGCAGGATGATAGCCCTGGGTCTTTTAAAACATCCAGAAAACCCACTTTTAAATTATAGGCGCACCGACATTTTTTACCCAAAAGATGGCAGCATTACTCCACCGTTTTCCTTTTTTCTCCCCATTCAAAATTATGTCTTTGCTCCACAAACTGCCTTTTCTGTTTAAATCTGGCCCCAAGCTATCTGATCCTTTGCCTGGCCACACAAAGCAGGCTTATAGGCCTGGAAGAGCCAACCTGTGGATAATTATGGCACTTGGAAATTATTTTTAACATTATTTTGGACTTCCAAAGGAGGCATTTCATTCATTAATTCATGCCGACCAAAGTGAACTCTGAGCCCGCTACACACTGTAGGCTTATAGGCCTGGTTGATTGATTATGGGACTTTGTCTTTTAAATGAAAATTATTTTAGACATCCATAGTAGGCATTTCATTCATTAATTCATGCTGACCAAAGTGTTCTTTGACCCCGCTACACACTGTAGGCTTATTTTTAGACATCCATAGTAGGCATTTCATTAATTAATTCATGCCGACCAAAGTGTTCTTTGACCCCGCTACACACTGTAGGCTTATAGGCCTGGTTGATTGATTATGGGACTTTGTCTTTTAAATGAAAAGTATTTTAGACATCCATAGTAGGCATTTCATTCATTAATTCATGCTGACCAAAGTGTTCTTTGACCCCGCTACACACTGTAGGCTTATTTTTAGACATCCATAGTGGGCATTTCATTCAT